>NC_057800.1:499305336-499305668 GCF_018294505.1 Triticum aestivum | reverse complement strand
ATGGGGAAGCGGTGCGGCGTCCTGCCGTGCGAGGTGTGCATGACCCGTGCCCACCGCACGACCTGTGGCTGTGTTTCTCAACGCCGGAGAAGTGCACCTCTGTTCTGGAGTCTGCATGAAATTGAAGTGTTGCCGCCGGCGGATCCAGTTCAGTGGCTGGAGCCGAGCAATTGGCGCGACGTCGGGATCGCTGGGCATCAAGACGACAGTATGTTAATTCCAGTTATATGTATATCTTAGAGTACTGAACTTGGCAGTCTGAGCTAGTATTGTTGCACTAGCATTGTTTGCAAATTATCTTGTGTTTGTGAACCACATTGTGTTCCAATGGG
>NC_057800.1:499293498-499305326 GCF_018294505.1 Triticum aestivum | reverse complement strand
GTGAAATTTGCTATCTGGCATATTTATGTGAACTATCCCAGACAGCTATATTGTGAACTATCCTTGCACTGAACATGTACCGTAATGATTTTTGACAGTGATAACACATATATGCCGTGAACTTTTGCACTAAACTCTTGCCAGTACACATATATGAAGTGAACATGTCAAAGCATAAGTGTTGAACCTGAACATTACATAGCAGGTTTACAAATTTAGTAGTCTTATGATCAGCACAATGATCATAAACAGAACATAGCCATTACAAGTTCTGCGCCCGATCATAAGCAGAAACACAAAAGTCATGAAGATCCCCATTTCTGACGACATATTTCTTCTCACCTAAATTCATCAAACATGCTAACCCTTCTAGGTTTCTTGAAGCCTAGCCTGGTGACCCTGGTCTGATTGGAAGACGCACCTATTTTCATTGGCTTCTTTCTCTGGCATGAATCTAACCTTTCCTCCTCTGCCGTTGAACTACTTGTTGTAGTTCGTGTCCTCTTGGTTATTCTGCATTTCCCAAGCTTGTTGCCTTGCAGCCTCCCCACGAGTGAAAAACGGGCTTTCTTTCCCTGAAACAGAGTATAATTAAGCAAGTCAGTCGCTCACCAAAAAGAGTGCTTAATCCCCTATGATCAAACATGGCCAGTGCTCAATTCACTTTCAGGAACCCAATATTCAATGAGCCCTAGCATGATGCGTATGAAATTCCATGAAATCAAACAGCAGACATAGGGGAACTAGAAATCATTACTTAATCCATTTGGGAATGACTCGATCTTCACATAAAAGAATAAAACCATGCCACACCTGGATAATTTTGACTTACTGTACGTCGGAGCCGCAACCTCAACCAGCCGCCGTATCAAGCACTCATCGGCGCCGCAGAGCACCGTTGGAAGATGCGGCGGCGAGCTGCTTCGTTCCTCTGCCGTCCCTGGGCCGTTCACGTGCTGGACCTGCCGACGATCATCAGGCGGCCGCCGCTATCCAAGACTCCAAGGTCGATTACTTCTGGTCTGACAAGAGGAACATGCGACGCGGATGACTGATGAAAGCAGATCCTGGGGGCGGCGAACGCAAAAACACCCAGGACTGGCAGCGGTTGCCCGCGAACTTGTCTGTAGCTGACCTGGACGTCGCGGCGTACGCGAGCAGTACGCACATGCGTAGCCGAGGACTGGTCGCACAAGTTCCAGGACCGTACTGACATCGTATTTACAATTTTAGGGATCGTATTGGATCAGTTTCAGAGTTTAGGGACCGTTTTGGTCCTTGCCAGCGAGTTCAGGGACGGCTGATGCATTTTACTCGCGCCATGATCACCACCTTCGCAATGAGAACATTGGTCGCTTCAGTCTCGAGCTTCTTTGTTTAGACGGCCTCCTCAGTCTCGAGCTTCCTCCTTTTGATGGTCTCCATCTCGAGCATCTTTGTTTGGAACTCGATGTAGACCTTCATTTGCTTCTCTTTTCTTGTTGGCGCTTCCTCTCGTCTCGTGCTTTCTTTTGGGTCATCATGCCTTGCAAAGTTTGTTGCAAGGCGAACGATGCCGCATCACGCTCCTCGTCCACCTTGGAGTTGGTCTTGCCCTCGGTCGCTTCTCTCCTTCATGCTCAACTACGGCCGTTGGCCCTCCATTCTTCTTTTGGGCGGCATATTGCTCTTTAAATTTAGGGCAATCTTTGATGGTCGTCTAACAATAGGGGAGAGTGAATGGTTACATGCCTAGCACCCTGAAGGAGGACGCCGAAACATGGGAGTCGGAGTGGTTTTATGTAGCTGATGTCCTTTTTGAAGATCCCGTACGAGAAGGGCTTCCCACCTACTCCCCTGCACCGCTGAAAAAGAGATACAACTGGCGGCAGAGGAGTCATACCTAGGAGGATGCCGAAGTCGAGCGATTGGCCGCCCAAGTCACACTCCTCGGCCATTACAAACTTACCATTATTGATGTGATGGCCGTTGCTATAGACTGCAGACTTCAACCACTCCAACAACGTACCCACCCAATGTGGCGGTACAACGGATCCAACGATGCCACACGATCCATAAAAAAGGATTCACAAACCAGGCTGAAAGAATCGATATGGTTGACTAAAGGGAGGGGGGTGAATAGGCAACTAACAATTTTTAGCTTTTCTTTAACAATTTAAATTTTACATCAAAGTAGGTTGTCTAGATATGCAACTAGATAAGCAACCTACATGATGCAACAAGGATAGGAACATAAGCAAGCAAGATATATGAAACAAAAAGCTTGCACAAGTAAAGGTACGAGATAACCAAGAGTGGAGATGGTGGAGACGAGGATGTGTTGCCGAAATTCCTTCCCTTTGAGAGGAAGTATGTCTCCGTTGGAGCGGTGTGGAGGCACAATGCTCCTCAAGAAGCCACTAGGGCCACCGTATTCTTCTCACGCCCTCACACAATGCGAGATGTCGTGATTCCACTATTGGTGCCATTGGAGGCGGCGACCAAACCTTTACAAAATAGGTTGGGGCAATATCCACAACTTAATTGGAGGCTCCCAACGACACCACGAAGCTTCACCACAATGGACTATGGCTTTGCGGTGACCTCAACCATCTAGGATGCTCAAACAGCCAAGAGTAACAAGATCCGCAAGGGATTAGTGGAGGGAATCAAATATCTCTTGGTGGAAGTGTAGATCGAGGCCTTCTCAACCACTCCCGAGCAAATCAACAAGTTTGGTCGGCTAGGGAGTGAGATCGGGCGAAAATGGAGCTTAGAGCAATAATGGAGCTTAGGGGTGGAAGAGGTAAGTCAACGGAGAAGAAGGGGACCCCTTATATAGTGTGGGAAAAGGATCCAACCGTTACCCACCAACCAGCCCGCGGCCAGCGTACTACCGCGCCTGGCCAGCAGTACTACCGCAAGGCCGTGCGGTACTACTGCTTGCAACCAAGCGGTACTACCGCACGGCTGTGCGGTACTACCGCACGGCTGTGTAGTACTACCGTATCGACCCACGGTACTGCCGCAACCCCAGCGACAGTAAAGATAAACAGACGCGCATGAGCTGGGGGCGGTACTTCCGCACGCGCGGTACTACCGCGCCCCCCATGCGGTACTACCGCAAGGCAAAAACCCCCAGCCAGGGGGAAGGGAACATCCGTGCCTAATTCCGCAAAGAAACGGAAGTAGCAAAAACCCGACACAGTAGTACCGCCGAGGGGCGGTACTACTGCCTGACTGCATAGCGCGGTACTACCGCTCGACGAAAACGGTACTACCGCGGTAGGTGCGGATGTAAAAAATTACATCCGCCCCTACTACCGCAAAGGGGCGGCACTAGCCTGGTGGGCAGCGGTAGTGCGGCTCCAGGGGAGCGGTACTACCATGGGCACCTGCGGTACTACCGCGCCACCGCGCGGTACTACCGCGCCACCGCGCGGTACTACCGCGGATGCCTACGGTACTACCGTTTTCCTGGGAGCAGTACTACCGTGACCAACCACAGCAGCCAGACAAGGGAGACAAGAAAATGAAGGAAGCTCCAAGGAAAAGGAGGAGACAAGAAGGAGACGTGTACGTGATGATTCCACCCAAACCTTTCCAATGCGGACTCCCTCTTAATAGTACGGCTTTCCTAGGACTCAAATCCACCAAAAAGAAACATAGAAAAGACGTCGTCTTCATCAGTCTTCGAGGGGCACCCAACCGTCTTGTGCCTAGCAATGAAGTGTCTGGAATACTCAAGGCACATGATTAGTCCGCAAATGCGTTGTCATCAATCACCAAAACACTTAGGGATAAGTATGCCCTTACAATCTCCCCCTTTTTCGTGGATTGATGACAATACGAGATTTGCACAAGGAAAATAATATTAAGTAAATGCAAACCCCTCCTCTCTAGAATATAGACGGGCTCCCCTTAGATGTGTGCCACCCGGATGAGTGCTTTGGACTGCACGACACACGAATACTAGGATCAAAGCTCCCCCTATATTATAGAGACAAGGCATATCTATCACTAGACAAGATAGCACAAACATAAGTTAACTACGATAGATAAAGTGCATATGTCTTACACCATATGTGGAAAGGTCTCGAAAGCACAACCCAAACAAGAGCAAACAAGCACAAACGAGGTCCAAAAGACAAAGCAAATAAACGCACCAAGCATGACACAACGCAAATCCCTACACTCTCTCCCCCTTTGGCATCGAGACGCCAAAAAGGCAGAGAGGACACCTACACACACAGGGTGGCTCAGGCAGAGAAGTCGTCCCACTGCTCCTTGTGCTCCTCGTCAGACTCAGTGGCGGGGATAGTCTCCTCGAAGTCATCCTCTGAACTGGTCCACTTGTATCCCTGCTTTGACATCCAGGCAGCCTCAGGTGTGATGACGTCCTCAGACCCGCCAGACACATCCTCTCCAAAGAGCCTCATAACCTTCTTGTCACGGCGGCGACTCTCCTTGTCAGCCACGTGAGCCCTGTACTGTCCCTTTGCCTGCATGCAGAAGAGAGTCTTCATCTTGTCCTTTAGCTTCTTGGCCCATGACGGCTCAGAGGAAGGAGTGGTGGACCTAGCAGCATGGTCCTCAGCAACATTCTCAGCAGCAGCCTCCTCCTCACCAGCATCCCTCCTAGCAGAAGAGGCCTCAGCACGGGGAGTGGTGTTGGCCCAGTTGGGCTTGACGCGGAGGCTGATGGACTCATGGCGAATCCAGTCTGGAGCAAGGAACTCATCACCCGGGTACATCTTCTCCCAAGTGGTGGAGAGCAGCAGAAATAGGTACGGTCCATAGATAGGTACCTTGCGAGTGAACACCGCAAGTCGAAGCTCACACCACATGATGTGTGAGACATCAAGTGGCTGAGTCTGAGAAGAACGTGCCTCTGCACACAGGAGCGACATGTCCACTAGATATGCATGGACCTTGTCCTTGTCGCCAATGCGTGGGAACAGAGTGTTGCGGAAGATGCGATGCATGATATCGAGAAAGGAGTTCAATACCCAAGTTGATTTGCCATTAGGGAGCACCTTCTCAACAAGGAAAGGCTGAAGGAGGTTCTTGTTGGCAGACTCAGAGTTGGCATGGGGGCGAACACCAACGGGGGTGTGAAGCCCGTCATCAGGAATGTGCAGCAGATCCATGAACTCTTTCCATGTAGCAGACAGCTGACGGCCGTTGGTCATCCAGGTCATCCTCCGCTCCTCCCCAGGATGAAAGTACACTGAGGCAAAGAACTGACAGATGAGCTCAGGGTCATAGTCATGGTGAAAAGAGATCACCGGCTCAATAGCAAATTGCTCCACCAAGTCCAGAGCCTCTCCAAAATAGTCACGAAACTTGTCCTTCCGCATGTGATGCATGTCTATCCACTTGACATCCACGAAGGTATTCTGCTTGCTCTTGATCACATCCAGATAGATGAGAACCTGTTGCTTGTTCCAGAACATCTCGGTGCCTCTGAGCACAACCCGAGGAGTCACATAGGGATTGATCCTCCGGTGTTCGACATACTCAAAGACAGAAATCTCGTCCATGCCCTTAGCAGGTTCCTTTTGCTTGCTGGCAGTGGTCTTGACATTGTGCTTGGGGGCATTGGAGCCCTCTGGGGCTTCATCTTGGGGGTTGCACAGACGCTTGGAGCCAGTGTCACGACTGGGATTGGAACGGCAAGAGCCACCACCTGAGACACAAAAACGCAAAACACCCACAACAACCAAGAGGGCTTAATGCAAAGACCACAACAAAGCAAGAGAAACAAGCAGAAAGCACACATGATAAATGCCTAGAGAGAGATTTGATCCCTACGGTAGTACTGCCAAGTGCTGCGAAGCTAAGATAGTAGTACTGCTCTTAGACGCGGTAGTACCGTGCAAGGTCACAGTAGTACCGGGTCTAGGAGCGGTAGTACGACCTTAGCGCCTCAGCTAGCGTGGTACTACCGCGTCTGCTGAGCGATAGTACCGCACAAGCTAGCACGGCAGTACCGCACCTGACGGGCGGTAGTACCACACATCAGACACGGTAGTACCGCACCGCGTCAGATCTGAACGAGTTCAAATCTGAGAGAAGTCCGTGAAACTGCGGCGGTACTACGGTTGGACAAAGCTACCACAAGACAGCATATCAAGTATGATTCCTACGCATCACGACTCTCCTACATCCTATTCTTGCATAGATTTGGCCTAAAATCTCAAGAACAACAAGTTTCTCCCCAAAAACCTAGAAGCAAGAGAACAACCAAGAAAAAGAGGGATTTGGGGAAAAACCTTGGTCCATGGCAAGAGGAAGTGGTTGGGAACGATCCCACCGGTCGGAATCCGAGGAGAGTGGCCGGAGACGGAGATCCGGCGAGGGCCTCCGACACCATTCTTGAGCGAGAGAGAGAGAGAGAGACATGGGGAGAGAGACAAATGAATGAGTATGGGGAGTTGGAACTCCCCTGCCCGAGTCATAACCCCCACGCTCCCTCGACGGCGCGGTAGTACCGTGTCCCAATGCGGTAGTACCTCCCGGCGCGGTACTTCCGAAGTACCGCGCCTGAGCGGTAGTACCGTGCTGTGGCGCGATAGTACCGTGCCTCCCAAAGTGGTAGTACCGCGGCCAGCCGCGGTAGTACCGTGAGCTCAAGAAGATGCACGTTTTGAGCACACGAAAAACTGGGTCTTTGCACAAACACTCCGAGCCAACACAACACCACAAGACCACGCAACACACAAAGCCAGAAAGGCACACAAAAAATGAAACAAACACGAGACACCACCTCTCCAAAGAGAGGGCGGTGGCCGTAGTCACCTATGTTTGAGTCAATTGGTATGGCACCGCGAAGAATTATCCTTGGGTCCATGACCAAAACTCGTCTTTGAAGCACAAGTACCATCAAACATGGCTAATGTGAAAGACTTGATCGATTTATGCATAATGGGGGGGGGGAGAGTTCATTGAGAGAACATCACTCCCCCTATGTCCATGCCTACATCTAAACAGGACAACACGTTGAGTATGGTGGGGTGTGCAAGGGTTCAAGCAACATTGCTCGAATCAATGATATTTAGCTCATGCCTTAACTCGCGAAGGCTTCGTGAAGATATCTGCAAGGTTATCATGAGTGTTGACATAGTTGAGCTCGATCTCTCCTCGCCTAATGTGATCCCGGATGAAGTGATACCGAATCTCAATATGCTTCGTCTTGAAGTGTTGCACCGGGTTGAGAGAGATCTTGATGGCACTTTCATTGTCACACCAAAGAGGCACTTTGTCACAAATGACACCGTAATCCTTTAAAGTTTGCCTCATCCATAAGAGTTGTGCACAACAACTACCGGCCGCCACATACTCCGCTTCGGTGGACGAGAGAGACACACAACTTTGCTTTTTGGAAGACCAACTTACCAAAGAGCAACCAAGAAATTGGCACCCTCCAGAAGTGGACTTCCTATCCACTTTGTCTCCCGCCCAATCAGAATCCGAATACCCTACAAGCTTGAAGTTTGCCCCTCTTGGGTACCATAGGCCAAAGTTTGGGGTATGAGCCAAATATCGAAAGATTTGTTTGACCGCCACATAGTGACTTTCCTTAGGTGCGGCTTGAAAACGTGCACAAATTCCCACACTCAACATGATATCCGGTCTAGATGCACAAAGGTAAAGCAAGGAACCTATCATGGAGCGATATACCTTTTGATCCATCGCTTTACCATTGGGATCTATGTCAAGTTGGCACTTGGTGGGCATGGGAGTGGAAGCCGGCTTGACATCACTTAGCTTGAATCTTTTGAGCATGTCTTGAGTATATTTGGCTTGATTGATGAAGGTTCCTTCTCTTCTTTGCTTCACTTTGAACCCTAGAAAGAACTTCAACTCTCCCATGAAAGACATCTCGAACTTTGAGGTCATGAGAGCGGCAAATTCCTCATTGAAAGCTTTGTTAGGGGAACCAAAGATAATATCATCAACATATAATTGGCACACAAACAACTCCCCTTTGACCTTCTTAGTAAAAAGAGTGGGGCCGATTAGCCCAACTTCAAAACCACGGTCTTGTAACAACTCGGTAAGGTGGTCATACCACGCACGTGGGGCTTGTTTAAGGCCATAGAGTGCCTTATCGAGTTGATACACATGATCGGGAAAGTAGGGATCCTCGAACCCGGGGGGTTGCTTGACGTAAACCAACTCATTAATAGGACCATTAACAAAAGCACTCTTCACATCCATTTGTTGTAACTTAAAGTTATGATGAGAAGCAACATGCGAATAGATTCAAGACGAGCAACGGGAGCAAAGGTTTCACCGTAGTCGATACCCTCGACTTGGGAGTAGCCTTGTGCTACCAAACGAGCCTTGTTGCAAATGATAATCCCATGGGCATCTTGCTTGTTCTTAAATATCCACTTGGTTTCGATGACATTGTGGTTCCCCGTCGGTCTTGGCACCAATCTCCACACTTTGTTGCACTCGAAGTTGTTGAGTTCTTCATGCATGGCATTGAGCCAATCCGGATCTTCTAGCGCCTCATAGACCTTGTGGGGTTCCACACAAGAGACAAACGCGTGATGCTCACAATAATTTGCTAATTATCTACGAGTGCTTACCCCCTTTCGTAAGCTTCCAAGCACATTCGTCATGAGATGATCCTTGGTGGAGAGCTTGGAAGCAACCTTGGCGGCACGACGCTCTAATTCCTCCTCGGGGGTGAGACGAGGAGTGGTCACTTGATCATATTGAGCGTCGTCTTGAGCTTGTTCTTGTTCTTTAACTTGCTCGGAGGAGAGAACTTGACCTTGGGCATCACTTGATGTGTCAACACCGTCTTGAGCATGATCTTGCCCTTGGTCATGTTCTTGAGGATGAGGGCCTTCATGTTGTTCTTCGGAAGCGTGTGGGCCTTGGGTTGGTGATGGCTCCGCTTGAGTGGAGCTTTGTCCTTCTCCTTCGGCCACAAGGGGTTCCTCAATGGGTAGGATAAAACCAACACCCATTCTTCTTAGGGCTTGGGGAGGAATTTCATCACCTACATCACAAGTGCCACTTTGCTCCACTTGGGAGCCGTTATTCTCATCAAACTCCACGTTACACGTATCCTCAATAAGTCCCGTGGATTTATTGGGGACACGGTAAGCATGAGAGTTTGTAGCATAACCAACAAATATGCCCTCATAAGCTCTAGCCTCAAATTTAGACAACCGAACACCTTTCTTGAGAATGAAACACTTACACCCGAACACCCGGAAGTACTTGAGGTTGGGCTTGTTACCGGTGAGTATCTCATATGGAGTCTTGTTCAAGCCCTTGCGGAGGTAGAGACGATTGGATGCATGACACGCGGTGTTGATGGCTCGGCCCAAAAGTTGTACGGAGACTTGAACTCCGCCATCATGGTCCTTGCCGCATCCATGAACGTCCAGTTCTTCCTCTCCGCAACACCGTTTTGTTGAGGGGTGTAAGGTGCGGAATATTGATGCTTGATCCCTTCATCACTAAGAAACTCATCCAAGGTGTAGTTCTTGAACTCGGTGCCATTGTCACTTCTTATTGTCAAGATCTTTGCATTGTGTTGACGTTGTGCTTCATTTGCAAAGTCAATGACGGTTTGTTGGGTCTCGCTCTTCCTCTTGAAGAAATACACCCAAGTGTATCTTGAGTAGTCATCCACAATCACCAAGCAATACTTCCTACCCCCAAGACTATCGAAGGATGGAGGCCTAAAGAGATCCATGTGAAGGAGCTCCAAAGGCCTCTTTGAGTAAATGATAGTCGTGGGAGGGTGAGCCTTCTCATGTAGCTTTCCTTCGATACAAGCACTGCAAGCACGATCTTTAGCAAATCTAACATTCGTTAGTCCACGGACATGGTCCCCCTTGAGGAGACTTTGCAAAGATCTCATATTGACATGGGCTAAACGGCGATGCCAAAGCCATCCCACATCAACTTTAGCCATTAGGCATGTCGCGGTCTTAGTGGGTCGCTCCGAAAAGTTAATCACATATAGACCATTCTCGACATGCCCAACAAAAGCTACTTTAAGAGTCTTGCTCCACAGGAGGGCCACGGTATCGATATCAAAGAAAGTGGCAAATCCCATGATTGCAAGTTGACGAACGGAAAGTAATTTGTACGCAAGGGACTCAACAAGCATGACCTTCTCGATCGTGAGATCATGAGAGATGACCACCTTGCCAAGTCCCAATACCTTGGAGGATGAGGCGTCACCAAGTTCTTCCTCAAGAGCATTAGAAAGATCCAAAATCTCATCGGCATAGTCACGACTATGCCCTTCCATCTTAGTGATGGTGTTTTCGTGAACCTCGATCATGTCATTGGCTTCACCAAGTTGTTCCAAGAGAGCAACAAAGTGCTTCTTGGACTTTCCCTTGAGCTTGCCCATAAAGGCCTCAAACTCATTAGCCTCCACATTAGCTTCCTCAAGTTCATTAGTGCTATCCGTTGGAGAAGGATGATTAATGATGGTAGTTTTGATGTTGGAGGTTACCTTGTTGGTGGCTTTAGCCATGAGGCACTTGGCGGTGATGCTCTCATTGGGTGAGTCGAAGAGAGACACCCGTGGAGTCGTCGCAATGGCAACAGAGGCCATGGCAACCGACTCATCACTTTCATCATCGTCATCATCCTCATTGTACTCTTCTTGTACCACCAATGCCTTGGGTGGAGTCTTCTTGGTGAAGTTGCTCTTGTTGGGGAACGACTTGGCCTTGTCCTTTCGGATGAGCTTGCCACCATTGTATTCCCTCTTCTCATATGGGCACTCCGCAACAAAATGACTCACGTTGCCATAATTGTAGCAAGTCCTTACACGTTGCTTGCTCTTCGTGCCACTTGAGTTGTTTTCACTAAAGTTTGGCCTTGAGTTTTTCTTGCTCCAAAATTGCCTTGAAGCAAGTGCCACGTGTTCATGATACGCATACTTCGTATCTTCGGGGTTGCTCTCCTCTTCTTCCTCTTCTTCTTCTTCAACGGTGAGCTTGGCCTTCAATGCAAGGTTAGGCTTCTTTGCCCTTTGAGAACGAAGCACCGCATTGTCGGCGGTCTTGTCCAAAATGTTCATGGCCACAAACTCATCCAACACTTTGCTTGAGGTCAAAGTGTGGAAGTCCGGTCTTTGACGAATGACGGAGGACATGGCCTTGTGATAGGGCATCATTGCCTTGAGGAATTTGCGCTTGATCCAATTTTCATCCGTGTCCTTGCTCCCGTGATCTCGTAGTGAGACCGCGTGTAACACCCCGGATATGACTTTCCCAATTTGTACTCCAACTCTTGCCGTTTCCGGCTTAAAGTTATTTTATTTTCTCGGGTTCGGGTTTTTGTCTCCGTGTGTTGTTATCGTTTTCATGCATCTCATATCATGTCATCATGTGCATTGCATTTGCATACGTGTTCATCTCATGCATTCGAGCATTTTCCCCGTTGTCCGTTTTGCATTCCGGCGCTTCGTTCTCCTCCGGTGGTCAATTCTACCTTTCTTTCGTGTGTGGGGATTAATCATTTCCGGATTGGACCGAGACTTGCCAAGCGGCCTTGGTTTACTACCGGTAGACCGCCTGTCAAGTTTCGTACCATTTGGACTTCGTTTGATACCCCAACGGTTAACCGAGGGACCGGAAAGGCCTCGTGTGTGTTGCAGCCCAACACCCCTCCAATTTGGCCCAAAACCCACCTAACCCTTCTCCATCACCTAGAGCGTTCGATCACGATTGCGTGGCCAAAAACCGCACCTCATTTGGACACTCCTAGCTCCCTCTATGCCTATATAAAGACCCCCTCCGTTTTCTTCTTCTTCTTCTTCCCCCCGAAACCCTAGATCCGCCACCTCGCGCGCGTCG
>NC_057800.1:499272139-499293195 GCF_018294505.1 Triticum aestivum | reverse complement strand
CCGCCGCCACATCGCCGCCTCCTTCGCTAACTCCGGCGGCCGGAGCTCCCTAGCCACCCGACGCTCCGGCCACCACGGCTATCGCCGGCTGCCGCCCGCGTCCCCTCGTTCCCTGACGAGCCCCCCTCGCCGCCCGACCTCGTCGTCCGCCGCCCGCCGCCTCGGCTCCGGCGAGCCTCCCCGCGGCCCCTGGCTCCTTCTCCGGCGAGCTCCCGCCAAGTCCGGCCACCGCGACGTCCATTTTCGGCGACTTCGGCGAGCTGCTACAGTACCCGCTACAGTGCCAGATCTAGATCCGGTTGGCTTTTGCCCCGAAACCCTAACTATTTTGCTATGTTCGTCGTGCCGTAACTCCTCATCTGTAGCTCCGTTTTGGGCATATAGCATATCAAAATGTTCATCTCAGAGAGTACATCATTTCATTCCATTGCATCATTTTCTTTTGAGTTCATCTTGATGCCCGAAATGCTGTTAGAAGAGTGCTACTTGAGATAATTGTCAGATCTGCTACTCCATTTAGATATTTGTCATTTTTGCCATGATTATTGTGTGCATGTTATGCCCTGATGCTCCACATGTGTTTTGTTAAGTATTTTGCCATCTTTCCAGAGGTGCAACCCATGTATTTTTGTGATATGTGTGGTGACTAGCACAAGCTTGCAAAGTGAGGCACTTGGTAATTCTGTTTTCAGGGACTTAGCATTTCCACCAAGTCCTTGATCTATTTATCTCATATGGCCATATGTTTATGTTGTTTCCTAGTGATCCGTGCCTCTTTTGAGGATGATCAGTAAGGATGTTTTGTTAATCTTGTAGTGCTCTATCCATCCATGTCTTTGTTTGCATTATGGAGCACCCTAGCTTGAGTCAATCAAGCTCTACTTTTTCTACTTCGTGAATCTGGGCAGATTGTCTACTTGTTAGCGATTTTGCCGAGGATGTTGTAGTTGATCCATGCATGCTATGCTATTGTTCTTGCCATGTCTAGCTTGTATTTTGTGTATTCTTGATGGGTGTATGCTTAGATTGTCATGACTTGCTCCGTAGTGAGTGCATCGAGCTCGTAAACATGCCTACTTGAGATATGTTTTCAGCATGCTCCAGTTTTCACTAAGTCTATGATCTGATTATGTTTTTGCCATGTTCACATGCTTGCAATTGTATTTTCTGATCCCTTTTGGCTCAAGGTCACTAAGGGACTTTTGTTAAGCTCTTTGAGTAGCTCCATGCCATGCTTTACTTTGCCATGTTCAGGTCCTGTAGTATGTAGTTTTGTTGCTCCGAAGAGTGCTATCTGATCTGAGATTCCAGACAAGTGTTAACTTCACTAAGTCTGAAATCTGTTTGCCATATGCATTTTTGCCATGCTTGTTTGAACCTGTTAATGGATGAATTGGCCGTAGCTCAGTGCTAGACTTTTGTTAAGAATCATGAATACATCCCTGCCATGTATTTTGTTGTCATGTTTGGGTGCTGTAGCATGCTCATCTCGTTGCTTTTAGATGGCTACTTGCTGTAAATCGCAAACCGTGGTCATATTTGAATCGCTTGCCATTTCCAAACCGTAACTCCGATTCCGGCGTTCTTTATATCGTTTTCAAGCGATTTCATCTCATCTTTCCAGTGTCACACTTGGATTCCCAAGTTGAGGCCAGGTTCATGCATCCCTTGTCAAATCTTGCATATGCATCCCGCATCGCATCCCGCATAACATACCATCCTTGCATCATATTGTTTGATCCTTGCACGTGGTTGATTGTGTCCTTGTTGCTTGTTTGTCTTGTTTGGGTAGAGCCGGGAGACGAGTTCGCTAACGAGGAGCCCGTTGAGTTTGCTTTCAAGGATCCAGTCAACTCTGACCACTTTGCAGGCAAGATGATCATACCCTCGAAATCACTACTATCTTTGCTATGCTAGATTGCTCGCTCTTTTGCTATGCCAATGCTATGATGCCTACCTATTGCTTTCAAGCCTCCCAAATTTCCATGTCAAACCTCTAACCCACCATGTCCTAGCAAACTGTTGATTGGCTATGTTACCGCTTTGCTCAGCCCCTCTTATAGCGTTGCTAGTTGCAGGTGAAGATTGGAGACCGTTCCTTGTTGGAGCATTTATTTACTTGTTTGGATATCATTATATTGCCATGTTATCTTAATGCATCTATATACTTGGTAAAGGGTGGAAGGCTCGGCCTCTCGCCTAGTGTTCTGTTCCACTCTTGCCGCCCTAGTTTCCGTCATATCGGTGTTATGTTCCCGGATTTTGCGTTCCTTACGCGGTTGGGTTATAATGGGAACCCCTTGATAGTTCACCTTGATTAAAGCTTTTCCAGCAATGCCCAACCTTGGTTTTACCATTTGCCACCTAGCCTCTTTTCCCTTGGGTTTCTGGAGCCCGAGGGTCATCTTATTTTAGCCCCCCCGGGCCAGTGCTCCTCTGAGTGTTGGTCCAACCGAGCGATGTCCGGGGCTACCAGGGGCAACTCTGGACTGGCCTACCCGACGTCTTGCTCATCCGGTGTGCCCTGAGAACGAGATATGTGCAGCTCCTATCGGGATTTGTCGGCACATCTGGGTGGTGTTGCTGGTCTTGTTTTAACCTGTCGAAGTGTCTTGAAGAACCGAGATACCGAGTCTGATTGGAACATCTTGGGAGGAGGTCTATTCCTTTGTTGACCGTGAGAGCTTGTCATGGGCTAAGTTGGGACTCCCCTGCAGGGATTTGAACTTTTGAAAGCCATGCCCGCGGTTATGGGCAGATGGGAATTTGTTAATGTCCGGTTGTAGATAACTTGAACCTTAACTTAATTAAAATGAATCAACTGAGTGTGTTACCGTGATGGCCTCTTCTCGGCGGAGTCCGGGAAGTGGACACGGTGTTGGAGTCATGCTTGCGCAGGTTGTTCTCTAGTTTCTCGCTCGCGCTTTGCCCCCTCTTCTCGCTCTCTTTTGCGAACAGGATAGCCACCATATTTGCTAGTCTCTTGCTGCAACTCTACATATTTACCTTGCCATACCTTTTAAGCTTAAATAGTCTTGATCGCGAGGGTGCGAGATTGCTGAGTCCCTGTGGCTCACAGATTACTACTACACCAGATGCAGGGCCTGATGATTCCGCTCCAGGTGACGCGCTTGAGCTCAAGTGGGAGTTCGACGAGGACTCTCAACGTTACTATGTTTCCTTTCCTGATGATCAGTAGTGGTGCCCGGTTGGGGGTGATCGGGACCGTGTCGCTTGTTGGGTTATCTTTTATTTTGGCGCCGTAGTCGGGCCATGAGTGTTTGGTTGATGTAATGTTATTTATGTACTTGATTGACGTGGCGAGTGTAAGCCAACTATGTTATCTCCCCTTTTATTATCATATTACATGGGATGTTGTGAAGATTGCCTAACTTGCGACATATGTCTTCAATGCGATTATGTCTCTAAGTCGTGCCTCAACACGTGGGAGCTATAGTCGCATCGAGGGTGTTACACCGCGAGTTTGGTTACTCTCCGATAAAGCTCACGAGGTTCTTCATATTCTTTCATTGCAAACTCATCGGCCTCATCTTGCACCACTTCATAGTTGGAGTGTTGAATGCTTGCGCTTCCCCGGTAGAGAGAGACTGAAAGTGCGTTATATCGACTAGAGGAGGGGGGGGGGGTGAATAGGCGATTTTTATGAAAGTCTTCAAAACGTGGAAGTTATGAAGACAAACAGTAGAGATATGCCTATTGCTATGCAGCGGAAGGTAGACTACACTAGGCAAGCCATGGTCAAGTATCAACAAAGTGAAAGCACAGTGACAAATAGCTGCAGTGTAATAAGGATCAGGTAGGAAGATATTATGAAGCCAAACAGATTATACACTCACGTTGTGAAGACAAAAGATAGAACAGACATGCAATGACTTCACAATGAGTAATTAGTAAGTAAAAGGAAATGAAGATGAAACCAGTGACTCGTTGAAGACAATGATGTGTTGGACCAGTTCCAGTTGCTGTGACAACTGTACGTCTGGTTGGAGCGGCTAGGTATTTAAACCTTAGGACACACAGTCCCGGACACCCAGTCCTGAACACGCAACTCAAGACACCAAGTCCTCACCGTATTCTCCTTGAGCTAAGGTCACATAGTCCTCGCTCAATCACTCTGGTAAGTCTTCAAGGTAGACTCCCAAACCTTCACAGACTTCGTTCACTAGCAATCCACAATGTCTATGATGCTCTGAACGCGACGCCTAACCGTCTCGAGGATGCACAGTCCTCAAGTGTAATAAGTCTTCAGATCACACAGACAAGAAGACTTAAGTGATGCCCAATTCTCTCTGGCTCTGGTGGTTAGGGCTTTATCCTCGCAAGGAATTCTCTCTCAAAGGCTTCGAGGTGGGTTGCTCTCAAACGACAAAAGCCGTACTCTCAAACTGAGCAGCCAACCGTTTATGGTTGTAGGGGGTGGGCTATTTATAGCCACTTGGCAACCCGACCTGATTTGTCCGAAATGACCCTGGGTCACTAAGGAACTGACACGTGTCCCAACGATCAGTTTTCAAACTCACATGGCAACTTTACTTGGGCTACAAGCAAAGCTGACTTGTCCGGCTCTGGACAAGATTCGCTCTCATTGTCTTCACTCGAAGACATAGGTTTTTGGTTTAGGCATCACTTAGTCATTCTGACTGGTTCTCCTGGACCCCACTTAACAGTACGGTGGTTCCTATGACTCAACACAAGATAAAAAGAACTACGACAGATCTAAGTCTTCGAGCTCCATAGGCTTCATATCGTGTCTTCTCTTGTCATAGTCTTCAATGTGAATATCTTCATATACCACCTTTGACTTCAATGTCTTCATACAATTTTAGGGGTCATCTCTGGTAGTAAAACCGAATCAATGAGGGACTTCTACCTGTGTTATCCTGCAATTCTCACAAACACATTAGTCCCTCAACTAGGTTTGTCGTCAATACTCCAAAACCAACTAGGGGTGGCACTAGATGCACTTACAATCTCCCCCTTTTTGGTGATTGATGACAAACTAGTTGAAGTTTTCAATGGGGAATATAATCTATGAAATTGTAAAGGATAAGGAATTGTCTTCATAAGTTGTAAGGGCTCCCCCTGAAGATGTGCATATAAGTTAGTTTGCTTTTGGAATGCAAATGCACATGGCAGGTTGTACTTGTGGAGATCCACTTCAGCTTATGATGACAATCCACTATGCATATGAAAGTATATGAAGATAATGACATGAATAATGGAAAATGGACGTCTGCAGAATGAGCTAAGTGCGGAATTTATCGTCGCACATGCGGAATTTATCTTCGCAAAACAAGGTGGCAAACAAGTAGCAGACGACCATCTGGTTTAAGTGTTACAACTCATAAGAGCCAAATGTAGCAAAGAAAAACGAGAGTTGTAAGAACGAAGCAAAATATGGCACCCGCCCATATGAACCCGCTTGAAGACTATCAATATCTCATATGCTTCTCCCCCTTTTGTCAGTAATGACCAAAAAGGGTTGAAGACATAGAGTCTCTACTCATTCCCATGAGGAGTAGGTGAAGTAGCAGGGTTGTTGGTGTTGGTTGGCGGTGCAGAAGAGCTTGGAGGTGCTGAGGCATATGGCGGTGAAGTAGCATCGTCTTCTTCCTCAATGATTCTGGCAGTGACTGTGGCGGCAGAGGAAGAGAACTCAGAATCTTCAAGGGATGGAGTTCCCAGCAGCACAGCTCTTCGAGGAGGTGTGGAGTCAAACTTGAATCTTTCAGTGAAGCCATCCTCTTGAAGATCAGCTTCAGAAAGCATCATCGTTAGCCCTTTCCATGTGCGGTGACAGGTTTCATGGGCAACGAAAGCGTTCTTGGTGGCAAGATTTCGGATGCGGTTTACATCCACCAAGAGGCTTTTCATATGTCTCTTCAACCAGTCATGATGCCTATCCTGCTTTTGATGAAGGGCCACAAGAAGCTCTCGGTCGTTGAGAACACGAGTGCGCTTTTTGGGTCTTGAAGCAGTGGCACTGTCAGTGGCTTCAGTTGAAGCAGGGTGTGGTGCACGTGCAGTGCCAGCCAAAGGATACACCCTGGAGATGGCTTCAACACCTTCAACGTTTTGAGTGAAGCTCTGGTGTTCTGCATTCTGAAGACTCAGAGGTTGCTTGGCAGGTTCAGGATAGATGGCTTCAGCAGAGGTATCCACATCAGGCAAGAAGATCCAATGGTTGCGGGCTGAGGGCTGATACGAGATGGCAGAGTGAAGTTTGATCAGCCTCATTACCCAAGGAGCATAGAACTTTAAACCAAACAGATCTGAGCCTGATGCAGCTAGTTGGCGTATGAAGAAATCCTGTGCGTTGAAGCATTTGCCATGAAGGATACAGAATATCAGAGTCTTCATTGCACCCTCGATCTTGGCATTTGGAGAGTGTCCTTTAATGGTCCAGAGAGTCCGCCGGATGATGTGATAGATGGTCCTGGGCAGGTACTCAAGGTCTTCAATGAAGAACTCTGTGGGATAAGGAGCATCGTGGGGCAATGGCTTCATCATGGAGAGCATCTGACTCATATTCGGTTCAGGCCTCTGAAATATGCTCTCAATAGCTTCAGTGTGTAGCCGACAGCCTTGCTCGAAGAATTCGCCTGGAGTGGGCAGGCCAGTGAGCTCAATGATATCAAATGCATTGGCTTCGTGATGAACGTTGCCGGTCATCCACTCCAGGACCCAAGTCTTCGGATCTCTGTTGTATCCTTTGATGTGCAGTGTGGCATAGAATTGTAGCAGGAGCTCTTCGTTTCAATGCTCTTCATCAGTGACAAACTGCAGCAGACCCACTTGTTTGAAGCAATCCAACGCTTCCTCTAGACAGGGCAGACCAACAATAGCTTCAACATCAAGGCGCTTGTGCGGGAAAATGCGACCTTGGTTGTACAGTATGCAAGAGTAGTAGCTGCGCTGAGGATAGCTCCAGAACCTATCTGATGAAATCCTTTCCCTTGAATAGGGGTTCTTGGAGCTATTGAAGAAAATATTATCTGCCCTGAAGCCATTGATGTTGAAGGAGCCAGGTGCTGATGCAGGACCTGGAAACCTTGGCAGTCTTGGGATTGGCTTCTGGATCTGAGGCCTGTGCTCAACATGATAGTTGAATTGGGGACCGGCAGCAGACTCAGGAACAGAAGTGGTGGGTTCAGTGGCTTCGCTGTCTTTAGAAGCTTTTGCTGGGGAGGGCTCCACATTAGCTTCGTTGTTGGTTGTGGCAGCCTCAAGATTTTCATCCTCCGCTTGACTAGCAGGAGGGTCTGTCACAAGCACGTTCTCCTGGAGAACTGCTTCTTGGTGGAGCTGGTGAGTGGGATCTTGTGGTACTTCTTCTGCAGCTGATGCAGCCGGAATGTCTTCAGCAGAGACTTGAGGCCTTGGACCTTTGCGAAGCCTGCGGAACACAGACGACGCCTGTGGGGTTGGAGTGGGCTGGGCCTCATAGTCTTCTTCCTCTTGAGGGCGATCCACCCATGAAGCATCCTGTGCAATTGGCGTCAGTGGACGACCAACGCTGATGAGTTCGCTGTGTTCTAACTGAGGAAGGGCTGCATCATCTGCTACATTGTCACGATGACCAATGTCTTCAGCAGCGATGGGATCAGCTGCTGGAATATCTTCAGCGTCAGGAGCCTCTGTGGAAGCAGGCTCATGAACCGTCAGTTGACGTTCTGTGTCAAGGTGAACCATAGAGATGGGTTCAACTATCAAGGGCTCTGTGGGAGCAGCCCGAGCTTTCTTGGTCTTTCTATTTTTCTTGCTGGGGGCAGTAGGAGAGGCTTCTGAGCTTTTTCTCTTCCTGGCTTCGGCCTCAGCAGTTCATGTCTTCTTGAGCTCTGAAGCTGTTGACCGGCTCTTTGGCTTCGAGCCAGTCGTTGCAGTTGGGAAGACAAGCGGAACTGCTTCCTGCCTTGGTGCCTCTGGTTCAGCTGGAACAGTCTTGTTCTTTTTCTTTGCGGCCATCTTGGGGTCGATGCCAGGCCGCCCAAGTGCCTTGCGCTTCTCAGCCTCATTGTAGGCTTGCACACATCTGTCAGCCAGAGTCTTCATCCGCTCACGTGAACCCTGAGCTTCTGCACGCTTCTTCAGAAAGTTTTCCTTTAGCTCATGCAACATGATCTTGAAGCTCTTCACTTCTTGCACGCTGAGCTTGGCCATATGCTTCTTGAACTGAGCCTTTTCATGATCAATTTTCTACTTCAGTTCAACTATGCGCTGGGCAATAGCAAGTTCTGAAGCAATAGCGCCTTGGAAGGCGACGCTGAGGCCAACGGGCAGCTGTAGATCTTCAAAGCTGATGTTTGGTGTGGCAAACCACTCGTCAATGAAGTTGTGAATGATGGTGACATCAAAGAGAGGCAGATTGTTGAAGATTTCTGCTTCTTCTTTGCTCTTGATGAGTTGCTCAAGAGCGTCATCTCCAAGATCTTCATCACTTGACAGATCAATGGCTTCGCTGTGCAGGATGGCAGCAGCTGTGAGCTCTTTGCCAGTGTGAGACAGAGGCATCTTGGCCTTCTGGTGCCTTGAGACACGTGATAAGTCTTTAGACTGCACACTGTCTTTAGGAGGTGCAGTCGCCAATGGCTTCGCCTTTGATATTTTTGGTGAAGGGGCCGGCTTTGAAGCTTTTGGCTTCTTCAACTGCCTTGGCTTCGGCACTGCAGGCACTGCAGGCGCTTCATCAGACTCAGTATCAGCTGCAGGCTCATTCACTGCAGTCCCTTGAACCAAGATGTAGGTGATGAGGCCTTCAAGGTTGGCATACAGACCGATGACATTGGGTTCTGCTTCTCGTGTGCCATCTGCCCTTGGTGCTGAGGGACCAGGGTTGAAGTCTAACCCAAATTTCTTCTTGTTCTGCTTCGCTGAGTTTTGGGCAAACTGGAATTTGCGCTTGAATAGATTGTCGTCACGACACCAGAGTAGTGACGACAGATGTGCATCATCAGGCTGTGGCCCACGAACCATGCATGGATAGAAGCTTTGGGCAATAGCTTCATCTCTGGACCTGGGAACAAGGTTCTTGAATAAGATGTCTCCCCACGGTCTTTTGATGGCACTCTTCTCAGCATACTCTTGGGTTGTGAAGCGGTACTTGAACCATTGTTCTGCCCAATAGCGTCGAATCCATTGGATTCGAGTCTTGCGCTGACCATAATTCTCTTCAGGATCTGTTTTATACATTTCTGCCAGTTCATCAGGCAGATCTTTGGATGTTCCTCCACGTTGCTGTCTGCCCCCCTTCCTTGCTGCTGTTTCTGAAGCCATAAACTTTAACTTGAAAGGCTTCAAGACGTTCAAAGGCTTCAAAGGCTTTTTCTTGCTGGACCAACAGGAACTGGCTTCAGGAGAATTTATGTGATGCTGTAAGAATTCTGCAAATGAATGCAGACTATGAGAACCAAAGGATTCTCCCACGGACATGTACCTGTGACAGCATTAAGGTGCGAGGGAAGGGGAAGAGGTCATATGCATTCTTAGAAGATTTTGAAGATAAATCAGTTTAGAAGACATTGACCTCATCGTGCGAAGACATTCACTCATAGATAAGAAGTTGGTTCCAGATTTGTACGAATCCACAGATCAGTACAAGTGAGGAATCTAACTACTTTGTGAAGCACAAGTGAATATACTAGGCATGTTATGAGATGCAGTTTGAGAGAGATCTAGCTTGTGTGAACAGAAACTACTTGTGGTAGAATGTGACAGATCAATAGGATCAACGGTGCTGTAAAAAGGGAGTTTTATTTACCACACTGAGAACTGCTAGACGGAGTGGGAGATGAGGCCGAGCAGTTCACTCGTTCGTGCCCTAACTTGGTGACGGAGGAGACCTACGGCGACGGCGGAGAGGACGATGTCCGCGGTCAGCGTGAAGACGGCGTCGGAGAGGTTGCGGCAGCGAAGCGCTTCGTCGCCAGCGTCGTCGAGAGCTAGCGGTGGCGCTAGGGTTCGTGCGAGGGTGGAAGAAGAGATAGTTACCACTATGAGTGTGTATTTATAGGCACAGGGGCGGCACTGTGCTATTACACAGGTGCCCCTGGCGATTCGCATCTGAGGAACGCGTGGCCAGTTTGCGGAAGTTTGGGTTTTGTTCCACGTCCCACGCACGCCTGGATTGTCGGGTGGTCGTTCCTACTTCTCCGGATTTTATGTGGAGGAATGAGCATTGAAAACGGACTTAATGGTTGTCTCTGTATCTCCTGCTGACAAGGACGCAGCGAAGACATTCGGCAGTTTCAATAGAATGCATATGACTTGGAGAGATAGAGTTTGAGATAGTAAGCATAGAGAAGTTGGGGTCCGATCACATTCACTTAGTTCAAAAGATTCAACACGAAGACATAGCTATAAGTGAATGCTGTAGAGGACAGAACACTAGCATATATATATATATATATATATATATATATATATATATATAATCAACATAGTGAAGATAATCATGAATATATGTTGAGTTCGAAGCCAAACCAAATGTGAAGACATTGCAAGGTAACGCCATGAGAGAAACACTTCAAAATAGAACGTTTGGTGGTGGCGTTACCCACTGTATAGGAAGTATTAGACCCAGACACGGCGCACAATTATCGTGGCGCTCCGAAGTCAAATTCCACATTAATGTATTCACACTTAGAATGTATGTCTTCATTGATTGAAGATATACTTCACTTTGTGTGTTGCACATCTAAGTCATCAATATGCATAAGGGTTAGGATGTGTGCCTGATCACAGGACATTTGAGGATTCCAGGATATTTAGCTCACACTGTAACTTGCAAAACCTCTTCTCATCCAAGGGCTTGGTGAAGATATCTGCCAATTGCTCTTCAGTGTTGACGTGTATGATATCAATGTCTTCCTTCACAACATGATCTCTGAGAAGGTGATGACGAATTTCAATGTGCTTTGTCTTTGAGTGCTGAACTGGGTTGTTGGCAATCTTGATGGCGCTTTCGTTGTCGCAGTAAAGTGGCACTTGCTTCAGATGAATGCCATAGTCCTTGAGTGTTTGCTTCATCCACAGAAGCTGAGCGCAGCAAGATCCAGCAGCAATGTATTCAGATTCAGCAGTGGAGAGAGATACACAGTTCTGCTTCTTTGAAGACCAACATACAAGTGATCATCCCAGAAAGTGACAAGTGCCTAATGTAGACTTGCGATCAACTTTGTCACCAGCATAATCAGCATCCGAGAATCCAACAAAATCAAACTCTGAGCCCTTTGGATACCATAATCCTAGAGTT
Organism: Triticum aestivum; assembly: GCF_018294505.1. NCBI lineage: Eukaryota > Viridiplantae > Streptophyta > Magnoliopsida > Poales > Poaceae > Triticum > Triticum aestivum. The sequence goes on along the minus strand of NC_057800.1, from coordinate 499,281,923 downwards.
GGGATGTGAGCCAAATATCAAAGAATTCGCTTCACAGCTAAGTGATGCGACTCCTTTGGTGCCGCTTGAAATCGAGCACACATGCAAACACTAAGCATAATATCTGGCCTAGATGCACATAGATAAAGTAAAGAACCAATCATGGAGCGGTATACCTTTTGATCGAACTCTTTACCATTGTCTTCAGGACCCAGATGATGTTTGGCTGGCATTGGTGTTGTGAAGCCTTTGCAGTCTTGCATACCAAACTTCTTCAGGCAATCTTTGAGATACTTCTCTTGAGATATGAAGATGCCATTCCGTTGTTGTCATATTTGAAGACCAAGAAAGAACTTTAGCTCCCCCATCATGGACATCTGATATTGCTCTTGCATCATGTATCCAAACTCTTCACTGTACTTCTAATTGGTGCAGCCGAAGATAATGTCATCCACATATATTTGGCACACAAACAGTTCACCATCATATGTCTTCGTGAAAAGAGTGGGATCTAGGGAACCAGGTATGAAGCCTTTGCTCTTCAGGAAGTATTTGAGTGTGTCATACCAGGCCCTAGGGGCTTGTTTGAGGCCATACAATGCCTTGTTGAGCTTGTATACCATGTCAGGATGTTTTGGATTTTCAAAGCCAGGCGGTTGTGCAACATACACTTCTTCTTCAATCTTGCCATTGAGAAAGGCACTCTTCACATCCATTTGATATAGAAGTATGTTATGATGATTTGCATAGGCCAGCAGTATGCGTATGGCTTCAAGCCTAGCCACAGGAGCAAATGTTTCACCGAAGTCAATGCCTTCCACTTGAGTATATCCTTGAGCAACGAGACGAGCTTTGTTTCTGACAACTTGACCATGCTCATCTTGCTTGTTGCGATATATCCATTTGGTGCCTATTATGTTGTGCTTCCGTGGATCAGGACGCTTAACTAGTTCCCATACATTATTCAGCTCAAACTGTTGAAGCTCTTCTTGCATAGCTTGAATCCATTCAGGTTCCATGAAGGCTTCTTCAACTTTCTTGGGTTCTGATATTGAGACGAATGCGAAGTGCCCACAGAAATTTGCTAGCTGAGTTGCCCTTGAACGAGTGAGTGGACCAGGTGCATTGATGCTATCAATTATTCTTTCAATCTGCACTTCATTGGCAACGCGAGGATGTACAGGGCGAAGACTTTGCTCTTGCTGTTCATTGTCGTTGTTGGAAGGAATGTCTTCAGGCTGAGCATTGTCTTCATGTTGATCAGGTGCTGAAATGATAAGTTCTTCTTCAGGATGAGCTTCAGAAGGTATAATTTCTCCAGTTCCCATTAGCTTGATTGATTCACTGGATGGAACTTCATCTAGCACACTTGGCAGCTGCTCTCTTTGTGAGCCGTTGGTCTCATCGAACCGCACATCCACTGTTTCAACCACTTTATAATGAAAGAGATTGAAGACTCTGTAGGAGTGCGAATCCTTTCCATATCCAAGCATAAAACTCTCATGTGCTTTTGGTGCAAATTTTGAGGTGTGATGTGGGTCCTTGATCCAGCACCTTGCGCCAAATACTCTGAAGTAACTGACATTTGGCTTTTTGCCAGTAAGGAGTTCATAATATGTCTTGTTCAGTAGCTTGTGAAGATAAACACGATTGATTGTATGGCATGCAGTATCAATGGCTTCAGGCCAGAATTTTCTTGGGGTCTTGTATTCATCTAGCATCGTTCTGGCCATCTCAATTAGTGTTCTGTTCTTGCGTTCGACGACGCCATTTTGCTGTGGGGTGTACGGGGCTGAGAATTCATGTATGATGCCCAAGGTATCAAAATATGTATCAAGGCCAGTGTTCTTGAATTCAGTGCCATTGTCACTTCTGATGTGCTTTATCTTGGCGCCAAAATTGTTCATAGCTCGATTGGCGAAGCGTCTGAAGACATCCTGCACTTCAGTCTTGTAAAGGATTATGTGCACCCAAGTATATCTAGAATAATCATCAACAATAACGAAGCCATAGAGGCAAGCAGTAGTAGTTAGAGTTGAGTAATGAGTGGGACCGAAAAGATCCATGTGAAGCAGTTCGAAGGGTTGAGTAGTAGTCATGATTGTCTTCGAGGGATGTTTGGCCCTCGTCATCTTCCTTGCTTCACAGGCACCGCATAGATGGTCTTTCTTGAACTTGACGCCCTCGATGCCTATGACATGCTTCTTCTTCGCAAGGGTGTGGAGATTTTTCATGCCAGCATGTCCAAGCCTCCGATGCCATAGCCAGCATTCTGAAGCCTTTGCTAGAAGACATACTGCAAGCTGTGGCCCTGCTGAGAAATCTACCACGTACAGATCATCTTTTCGATACCCTTCAAACACTAGAGACTTGTCAGATTCCATTAGTACAAGGCAATGATATTTTCCAAACATTACGATCATGTTCAAATCGCAAAGCATTGAGACAGACATTAAGTTGAAGCCAAGGGATTCAACAAGCATGACTTTGTCCATGTACTAATCCCTTGAGATTGCAACTCTACCTAGACCCAATACCTTACTTTTACCAGTGTCAGCAAATGTGATGTGGCTCTTGTCGGATGGACGTAAGGTTGAGTCCATAAGAAGACTTCTTTTGCCAGTCATGTGATTTGTACACCCACTGTCAATAATCCATTCTGAAGATGCTGGTGTCGTACCCTACAGTGCAGTTAGGGGGATAGGCTTCACCAAGAGCATTGTGAAGCAAAAACATTTGACGAACCAGTGGGTTATGAAAGCTTAGATCCAGGTTAGGACTAATAGGGAGTGTAGCAAGCGATTCAGGTACGAAGTACATAGTAAGACCATTTGGGCATTTGATCTTGCGCCCTACAAGATGTTTAAGGTCCCCAACAATAGCGTCAGACGATTTTGGTTTTCTGCTGGAGACCTTTCCCTGCAAAAGAGAGTTAAGCCTTCTTAACCACCCACATCTTCAAGGGTGGCTTAGAAGCAATAAGTCTAAGTGCAGCATCTGAGAATTTTGGCTTTGAAGCCTTAGCAACCAATCTTGCAGGTGGATAATAGTACTCATAAGAATAAGCTGAATAGTTCTTGGTCTTATGAACATAGTGGTTTGATGAACCGCTCTCATATTCATATGACTGAGTATGGTTTCCCTGCAAAACATTTGCGTTAGTGCGACTCAGGTGAGTCCTCTGTTTGTATGAAGCCTTTGGACCGTATGAAGCCTTTGGTCTGAGGTTTGTCTTCTTCAAGTGAGGTGTCATGAAGACATTCACAGGAAGATTTTCCAGACACCTTTTCGGAACCCAGATCTTCTTCATAGGCGGTCCATTCCTGCAGTTAGAACCAATGTACCTGGCAAACACTTCACCATTCTGATTTTTAAGCAGTATATAGTTTGCATCAAAGGATTCATCAATCATAATGGGGTTAGCACAAGTGAAACCAGATAGATTGGATGGATCTGCTAAAGGTTCCTTTGCAGCAACCCACACGGTTTTGGGGTACTGCTCAGGTTTCCAATAAGAGCCATCTGCATTCATTTTCCTTACGAACCCTACACCCTCTTTCCTAGGGTTTCGGTTCAGAATCTGCTTCTTCAGAACATCACATAGCGTCTGATGCCCTTTAAGACTTTTGTACATCCCTGTTTCAAGCAATGTCTTCAACCTAGCATTCTCATCAGCAATAGCGGTGGTATCCTCAGCAGAGGGGTTAGTTACCGCACCAACAGTTGAAGATATTGCAACAGCAGTAGCAGTAGAACATTCAGCAACAGAAGTAGCATTATCACGCTCAATGCATTTAAGACATGGTGGTTCAAATCCTTCCTGAGCGGGACTGATCTGTTTGGCGCAAAGTGACTCGTTTTCTGTTTGAAGATCTTCATGAACCGCTCTCAATTTCTCAAGATCTTGCTTCCTTTGAAGATAATCATAGGAAAGCTTTTCATGAGTTGTTGAGAGAGTTTCATGACGATTTTCAAGTTCCTGATACTTAACGTGAAGATTTTTTATGTCTTCAATTAAGGATTCAGATCGAGTCATTTCAGCACCCAACAGATCATCGCTTCTGTCTAATAGTTTTTGAATATGTTCCATAGCTTTCTGTTGTTCAGTTGCAATTTTAGCAAGTGTTTTGTAGCTAGGTTTTGAAACACAATCAGAGTCATCGTCACTAGATGTTTGATAGTGAGTAGTGCGTGTGTTTACCTTGGCACCGCGTGCCATGAAGCAGTAGGTAGAAGCGGAGTAGTCCTTGTCATTTGCATCCGTGTCGGTGATGAAGTCATTGTCTTCAGTATTGAATATGGACTTGGCAATGTATGTTGTAGCCAGACTTGCGACGCCTGAGTCGGATTCCTCTTCAGACTCCACCTCCACCTCCTCAGAAGCAGACTCCTCCTCTGAATCCATTTCCTTGCCAACAAACGCACGTGCCTTGCCAGATGAGCTCTTCTTGTGTGATGAAGACTTTGAGGAAGACTTGGATGAAGACTTTGAGTATTTCTTCTTCTTCTTCTTGTCGTCAGAGTCATATTCCTTGCTCTTCTTCTTCTTTTTGTTCTCACTGTCCCACTGTGGACACTCAGAGATGAAGTGGCCAAGTTTCTTGCACTTGTGACATGTTTTCTTCTTGTAGTCATGAGCAGGAGCTTCATCATTCCTTGAACTTGATCGGGAAGACTTCCTGAAACCTTTCTTCTTCGTGAATTTTTGGAACTTCTTGACAAGCATAGCAAGTTCCCTTCCAATGTCTTCAGGATCATCAGAACTGCTATCAGATTCTTCTTCAGATGAGGAGACAGCTTTTGCCTTCAAGGCACGAGTTCGCCCATAGTTTGGACCGTAGATATCTCTTTTCTCCGAAAGCTGAAACTCATGTGTGTTGAGCCTCTCAAGTATATCAGACGGATCGAGTGTCTTGAAATCAGGACGTTCTTGGATCATCAGGGCCAGGATGTCAAACGAACTATCAAGTGATCTCAGCAGCGTCTTGACGACTTCGTGTTTGGTAATCTCAGTGGCGCCGAGGGCTTGAAGCTCATTTGTGATGTCAGTGAGTCGATCAAATGTGTGTTGGACATTCTCATTGTCATTTCGCTTGAAGCGGTTGAAGAGGTTGCGAAGGACACTGATTCTTTGATCTCTCTGGGTTGAGATGCCTTCATTGACCTTGGAGAGCCAGTCCCAGACCAGCTTGGATGTCTTCAAAGCACTCACACGGCCATACTGTCCTTTGGTCAGATGACCACAGATGATGTTCTTAGTAGTGGAGTCCAGTTGAACGAATTTCTTGACATCAACAGCAGTGACACCTTCTCCAGCCTTGGGAACGCCATTCTCAATGACATACCATAGGTCGACGTCAATGGCTTCAAGATGCATGCGCATCTTATTCTTCCAGTAGGGATATTCAGTTCCATCGAAGACGGGGCACGCAGCGGAGACTTTGATTATCCCTGCAGTCGACATAGCTAAAACTCCAGGTGGTTAAACCGAATCACACAGAACAAGGGAGCACCTTGCTCTGATACCAATTGAAAGTGCGTTATATCGACTAGAGGGGGGGGGGGTGAATAGGCGATTTTTATGAAAGTCTTCAAAATGTGGAAGTTATGAAGACAAACAGTAGAGATATGCCTATTGCTATGCAACGGAAGGTAGACTACACTAGGCAAGCCATGGTCAAGTATCAACAAAGTGAAAGCACAATGACAAATAGCTGCAGTGTAATAAGGATCAGGTAGGAAGATATTATGAAGCCAAACAGATTATACACACTCGTTGTGAAGACAAAAGATAGAACAGACATGCAATGACTTCATAATGAGTAATCAGTAAGTAAAAGGAAATGAAGATGAAACCAGTGACTCGTTGAAGACAATGATGTGTTGGACCAGTTCCAGTTGCTGTGACAACTGTACGTCTGGTTGGAGCGGCTAGGTATTTAAACCTTAGGACACACAGTCCCGGACACCCAGTCCTAAACACGCAGCTTAGGATACCAAGTCCTCACCGTATTCTCCTTGAGCTAAGGTCACATAGTCCTCGCTCAATCACTCTGGTAAGTCTTCAAGGTAGACTCCCAAACCTTCACAGACTTCGTTCACTGGCAATCCACAATGTCTCTTGGATGCTCTGAACGCGACGCCTAACCGTCTGGAGGATGCACAGTCCTCAAGTGTAATAAGTCTTTAGATCACACAGACAAGAAGACTTAAGTGATGCCCAATTCTCTCTGGCTCTGGTGGTTAGGGCTTTATCCTCGCAAGGAATTCTCTCTCAAAGGCTTCGAGGTGGGTTGCTCTCAAACGACAAAAGCCGTACTCTCAAACTGAGCAGCCAACCGTTTATGGTTGTAGGGGGTGGGCTATTTATAGCCACTTGGCAACCCGACCTGATTTGTCCGAAATGACCCTAGGTCACTAAGGAACTGACACGTGTCCCAACGGTCAGTTTTCAAACTCACATGGCAACTTTACTTGGGCTACAAGCAAAGCTGACTTGTCCGGCTTTGGACAAGATTCGCTCTCATTGTCTTCACTTGAAGACATAGGTTTTTGGGTTAGGCATCACTTCAGTCATTTTGACTGGTTCTCCTGGACCCCACTTAACAGTACGATGGTTCCTATGACTCAACACAAGATAAAAAGAACTACGACAGATCTAAGTCTTCGAGCTCCATAGGCTTCATATCGTGTCTTCTCTTGTCATAGTCTTCAATGTGAATATCTTCATATACCACCTTTGACTTCAATGTCTTCATACAATTTTAGGGGTCATCTCTGGTAGTAAAACCGAATCAATGAGGGACTTCTACCTGTGTTATCCTGCAATTCTCACAAACACATTAGTCCCTCAACTAGGTTTGTCGTCAATACTCCAAAACCAACTAGGGGTGGCACTAGATGCACTTACAGAGACAACACAATGCCATGCATCTTTGGCCAAAGCGAAGGGACGAAGATGAGGTAGGTCTTCGGGTGGAATTGCATCTTGAATGATGAAGAGAGCATTCTCATTGAATTGATTATCCGCGGCTTCTCGAGGAGTGAAGTTGCTTGGATCATGCGGATAGAAACCTTCTTCAATGATTCTCCAAAGGTTAGTGTTCACATGATTTAAATGACGTTTAAAGCGGTAAACCCAAGAATCAAAGTCCTCATTTTTCACAATCTTAGGGGGAGGACCGGCATGATTCAAATTAGTGGAAGGAACCGGTCCACCATAAACAAGTGGTGGTTCCACATGAGCAAAGATGCCGGTGCCATTTTTACCACTAGAAGAAGGAGCCTTTTCACTACTAGCTTCCCCCTTGTCGGGGATAGCATCCGTCACCTTGTCGGTGGGGTCACCTACTTTCAACGGTGCGGTGGATAGTTTAAGCCCCTCAAGAAATTTAGTAAACATGCTTTCAAATTCGGTCGTCATGGAGGTTTTCAATGTCTCCAAGGCCACATTGAACTCCTCAGAGAGACCGAGGTTCCCCCATCGCCTGTAGACGAGGCCGGATTCACACCGGAGTGTTCCTCCACACCGTCTATGGTATCAACCATACTCTTTGGACAGTAAAGTCCTTAATAAAGAGACGAGGCTTTGATACCAATTGAAAGGATCGATATGGTTGACTAGAGGGCAGGGGGGTGAATAGGCAACTAACAATTTTTAGCTTTTCTTTAACAATTTAAACTTTGCATCAAAGTAGGTTATCTAGATATGCAACTAGGTGAGCAACCTATATGATGCAACAAGGATAGGAACACAAGCAAGCAAGATATATGAAACAAAAAGCTTGCACAAGTAAAGGCACAAGATAACCAAGAGTGGACACGGTGGAGACGAGGATGTGTTGCCGAAGTTCCATCCCTTTGAGAGGAAGTACGTCTCCGTTGGAGCGGTGTGGAGGCACAATGCTCCCCAAGAAGCCACTAGGGCCACCGTATTCTCCTCATGCCCTCACACAATGTGAGATGCCGTGATTCCACTATTGGTGCCCTTGGAGGCGGCGACTGAACCTTTACAAACTAGGTTGGGGCAATCCCCACAACTCAATTGGAGGCTCCCAACGACACCACGAAGCTTCACCACAATGGACTATGGCTTCGCGGTGACCTCAACCGTCTAGGATGCTCACACACCCAAGAGTAACAAGATCCACAAGGGATTAGTGGGGGGAATCAAATATATCTTGGTGGAAGTGTAGATCGAGGCCTTCTCAACCACTCCCGATTAAATCAACAAGTTTGGTCGGCTAGGGAGTGAGATCGGGCGAAAATGGAGCTTAGAGCAATAATGGAGCTTAGGGGTGGAAGAGATAAGTCAACGGAGAAGAAGGGGACCCCTTATATAGTGTGGGAAAAGGATCCAACCGTTACCCACCAACCAGCCCGCGGCCAGCGGTACTACCGCGCCTGGCCAGCGGTACTACCGCTTGCAACCAAGCGGTACTACCGCACGGCTGTGCGGTACTACCGTACCGACCCACGGTACTGCCGCAACCCCAGCGACAGTAAAGATAAACAGACGTGCAGGAGCTGGGGGCGGTACTTCCACACGCGCGGTACTACCGCAAGGCAAAAACCCCTAGCCAGGGGGAAGGGAACTTCCGTGCCTACTTCCACAAAGAAACGGAAGTAGCAAAAACCCAACACAGTAGTACCGCCGAGGGGCGGTACTACTGCCTGACTGCATAGCGCGGTACTACCGCTCGACGAAAATGGTACTACCGCGATAGGTGCAGATGTAAAAAATTACATCCGCCCCTACTACCGCAAAGGGGCAGCACTAGCCTGGTGGGCAGCGGTAGTGCGGTTCCAGGGGAGCGGTACTACCGTGGGCACCTGCGGTACTACTGCGCCACCGCGCGGTACTACCGCGGATGCCTACGGTACTACCGTTTTCCTGGGAGCAGTACTACCGCGACCAACCACAACAGCCAGACAAGGGAGGCAAGAAAACAGAGGAAGCTCCAAGGAAAAGGAGGGGACAAGAAGGAGACGTGTACGTGATGATTCCACCCAAACCTTTCCAACGCGGACCCCCTCTTAGTAGTACGGCTTTCCTACGACTCAGATCCACCAAAAAGAAACGTAGAAAAGACGCCGTCTTCATCAGTCTTCGAGGGGCACCCAACCGTCTTGTGCCTAGCAATGAAGTGTCTGGAATACTCAAGGCACACGATTAGTCCACAAATGTGTTGTCATCAATCACCAAAACACTTAGGGATAAATATGCCCTTACACAGGCGACTTTAATAGCTACCCTGGAGGGAATCTAAAGGGGGAGAAGGACTTCCTTAAGCAACAGTTTGAGGGTTTATCTTATTTCAGGCCCGTCGAGGCGGTGCGTTTTTTCTTCTTCTGAAGTCTTTGATAAACCCAAGTAGTGTTTCTTACACTCTTGAGTAGTTATTTAACCTGTCCGAGCAGTGGCACCGGCCTGTATAACAGATATGAATGTTGGAGGTGTAACGCCCGGATAATTAGGCTACAGTAAAACTCTGCTAATGATGCCATGTCATCAGTGATTACTGTTGCTAAACTTTCGTTAGTTCAAACCGATACAAAATCAATTCAGAAAATGGCAAACAACAAAAGTTTTTAAAAGTTGAAACAAAAATGTTCGGTGGGTGCCAAATATTGCACTCTTAATTATGGTAAAGTAAACACATTTTTAGAAAATGCCTAAATACTTTCAAATGAAAAAAAACAGAAAAGAAAATAAATAAAAAGAAAAAAACTAAAACTAAAACTAGAGAAAAAGGAGAAAGCCCCCTGCCCCTCGGGGCTTCGGCCCGGCAGGCCACATGCCCAA